>NW_022436949.1:24403726-24403978 GCF_009761245.1 Sapajus apella | reverse complement strand
AAGGAAGGAAGGAAGGAAGGAAAGAAGGAAAGAAAGAAGGAAAGAAAAGAAAGAAGGAAAGAAAGAAAGAAGGAAAGAAAGAAAAGAAAGAAAGAGAAAGAAAGAAAGAAAAGAAAGAAAGAAAGAAAGAAAGAAAGAAAAAGAGAAAGAAAAAGAAAGAAAGAAAGAAAGAAGAAAGAAAGAAAGAAGAAAGAAAGGAAGAAAGAGAGAGAGAGAGAGAGAGAGAAAGAAAAGAAAAGAAAAGAAAAGAAA